>NC_135221.1:14204087-14214087 GCF_052324685.1 Brachyhypopomus gauderio | reverse complement strand
ATCATAATTCCTGAAGCTGGTACGGGCCTGGGCCTCAACGCAAACGCGTAATGGCGCAAACAGCTGTCGGATCCGCAGGGTAAATTACCGCCACGAGTCCGCCGTCCGTGGCACAAAAAGACGCGTTTCACTGCGACACTGTGGAGCCGCCTTCTCCAAATATATACCAGAAATGAGCTATTAAAATGCATGAGAGGGCTCTCAAGCAACTAAATGCCCTCCGCGAGAGGCGGTATTTACATGTATGGCGTAGATGGCGCATAAATTCTCCATGTGTCTCGGATTTATTACACTTCAGGAGGCGCCGTGTCAGTGGACTCTGGATATGATGTGTTGGCGTTGCGGATTATTGCGTCTCTGTCCAAATGAAAGCGAAATAAGACCGTTCACACCATCCTCACATCCTTCACGTGTTCAGATAGGACGGAGGGTTAAACGATCTTGTGCTTTTGTAGCGGAAGAGGTAGCGGTCAACAGTGGGTCTTTAGATATGCCCCTCATTACTAAAGAACTAGTTAAACATCAGTTGAATTTAACAGATTTTTTAAAACTAAAAAAGTAGTTTCACAATGTGAATGAACTTAAGTGGAAGTGTCTAGGGAGAAGTGCTTATTTTTATTTTTTTTTGCAACGGCGCCATGGTGTTCTCACCCTTTCCACTTCCTCTTAGTATTGCCTGCCTCTCCCGCGCTTGTGTCTTACCTCACTGACAACATCAATAATTAATGACAGTGGAAATAATTGAGTCAGGATTGAGAGGGGCAGAAATGCGTTGAGGACTGGCAAGGTCGTGGGGCCTAAAGATCTTCCTAGAGACACGTGTCAGCTCGGGCTGTCTGTCCTCGCTCTGTGAGTGGTCCTCTCTGTGGCCTTCAGGGACAGAGCCTTGTTCACTGTGGCCAGGACAAACCCCTGGCAAGGCACAGACCCTCCCGATCAATACTTCATTTGCTGGGTGAGATTTACTTTCCTTCACTGTATCAGACCCATCAGATGTCATGAAGAAAAAGAACAGGATTTGCTGAAAATCTCCTCACAAAGCCTCTAATTTCCCAGCGACGTAAAGGTGATAGAAAGGGCGCGGTCTATTACGAGTCCCACCACGCATGAAAGGTCAACACCTGCGTACACCTGATGCCTGATCGGACAGGTGCAACAAAGCCTCTCGTCTTACTAAACAACAGCAACCTCGCAAGAGCATTTGACATGCAGCAATATGAAGAAGAATACAGAAATATTGGAGTACTGGATGGCTGTAATGTGTACTTTCAATTACTGATGAGTGGACGGGAACTCTGTAGCTAAATCATAAATGAAGCAGAGAGCAGAAAATAAACTTTGGCTATTAACCCGGAAAGTGCAGGAATCATTTAGAATATCACAATATGCACGTTTTTGTAGCAGACAACTTTTATGTTTGATAATCCACATGGCAGTTTAATTTGAAATTTGATGCATTTTCCCCTATATTCTATACGTTAAAGTAGATATTATATTTCACACGAACGTCTGTCATCAGTGTGAGAAAAGGTGGCGTCACTGTAAAGTAAATATTCTCTTGAGGCGTTTGAAAAGGCTGCTTTTGTTTACTTATTGATTTCTGTCTTTTATGATGATTAACAGCAATATTAAGGTAATGCCCCCTAGGGTCCATTTGAGCAATTGCGGATGACATCATTAGTTTCCCTTCTGTAATTATTGGGCAGGTCAAAGGTCACCAGCACGTCCTCAACTCCAGGGGTCAAACTGAATGCCCAAGGTACAAAGGTCAAGGAAAACATCGTTGTGGCTCCATTTTCGGCGTGACGTGTGATGTCAGTGCCAGATGGAAGGGAACATGGAAGATGAACTTTCAGTAGCATGTTGTGAGAACCCAACACAAATCTGATGGACTTGTTCATCTGACTGGTGTTGTGGAGATCTGTCCATGCCTCTGGCCTGGAGTTGCACAATTAGGGCTCAGATGTGAGCCTGGAAACAGACAGAATTCCTATTTTATATCTGCTATGATTCAGCATACGTAGCAGCCTGGTTCACATTTCACTTCCGTGAGATGAAACATTGAGGTCAGTGTAAATTATTACTGCAGATTATTTTCTTTCCCTTTTTTATCAACCCCAAATTCCACTTAGTGAACTGTATAACCATCATGCACCACTGCACTTTATGTAAGAGAACCACAGGCATGACAGGTCCACGTAAAGTTTCAGTGCACACAGACACCTCTCTGGCACACTGCGGGTGACAGCCGCGGCATCAGTGACTGGAACTGTGTGTTTCTCCACCTTTGGCACCAGCTGCACACAGCCAGTGTCTGTGGGTGGGGCAACTGGTGGTGGGCTGCAGGCAGCAGCCTGGGCAAAGGCCTACACCTGCCCCTGTGCATTCTGGGGAATTAGGCTGTATTGATTAATCTCTTTGGGACTATGGATCTGCTATCTTAATCATTACTCCAAAGGTCAGCCCATGGCCATCTGTTCAACACACTGGAGTGTACTGGACACTAAAGAACTCTTACATGTTGTGGTTTTCTTTTCTGACACTTTTATGGTTTTATTTTTTTCATTCCTGATGTGGTTTGCTTTGTCTTATTTTGGTCCCAGGTGTTTGTCGAGGTCTGAAAAGAGGCCTGATAATGTCTGATAAGGACACGAGGATCACCCAACATAAGCGTCTCTCAAATAAAAAATCTAGTAAGTGCAGAATAAGGGTTATAAGGTCCACAATGGAACTATCATGTGTGTTGGACCATTTGCTAATAACATAAATATTTGCCAGTGACTGTGTGTCATAATTTCTCTGATTGCAGTAAATTGTTGAGCCCAACCGCTAAGTGACCCATCTCTAAAAGTATACTAGGATTTATACACCCCCCCCAGCATAGCAGTATACCAACCTGTTGTCTAGCAGTATACCAACCTGTTGGTGATATACTCTCTACAATGCTTTCAAGCAGAAGGCATGGAACACCATGCCGCCTGGTTGCCATGGAAGTGAAACCTTCTGTCAGCGTGTCTTCCCTGCCTCCTTCACCCTGTTTCTCAAAGAATACATCTCTCTCTCTCTCGCTCTCTCTCTCTCTCACACACACACACACACACACACACACACACACACACACACACACACACACACACTTCACATAAATAATGTCAAACGAGTCCTTGTAGAAACAAACGAGTCCGTGAGTCAACCATGTGTATATGCGAGTGTGATTTGCTTTTCAAAAAATGGTCAGGTAGGTGTTGTGGTATCTTAAGGTTCTCAAACGAACTTTTCCATCTCCACTGTTTTTGAGTTCTCGGATTTGTCCTTCAAAATAACAGCACTCTTGAATGAACAGCCCTGTCCGATAATGAACATCGGTCTGGGTCTCAGCGAGCCTGTACACGAGCGAGCGCTGCTCTTCTCTCTCAAGGCTACAAGGTCCTGACCCCTCCTGCTTCCATTCCACACGTGTGAACGTTGCACGCTTCCCGGTGCGTTTAACCATTTAACCATTTTCAATGCGTCGTTCTTAAGCGAATTAATACCGTATTGTTCGCCGCCAGTTCCTCCCTCCACCTGGACGCGACAGCAGCGCCACCGCTGTGCTCTCTGACCCCAGTGGCAGCGCGCGCTCATTACACTACCGCTCTCTCGGGCACCACTCCTAACCCCCCCCCCCCCCCCCCCCCATACCCCCCCTCCTATCCCCCCACATACCCCTCCTACCCCTTCTACCCCCCCACCCCACCCCCCCTCCTCCTCCTCCTCCTCCTCCGCCCACATCGAGGCTGCTCCGTCTCCCTCCTTCCTCGTCTGTCGCATTTCAGCGGAGTGGACCCTCGGGGTCGAAGGTTCCGCCCCGCTCGCCACGACCTCCACCCCTCGACGCCCGCACGCACGCATCCCAACCATCCGAACCGCGCGGTCGTGTCCGCCGGACCGCCCCGAACCTTCCGCGCCGAGCAGGAAAAGGTATTACTCGAGTCGTTTTGCACAAGAAGATCGCAGGAGGGGAAAAAAGCGAAGCACAAAGCGGGTGAGTCGGAGGTGGTTGTCATGAAGGAAGAGAGATCAGAAGGTGGATTTAATTTAAGCATAATGTGGCTGAATATTATTTTTATTTTTAAATGTTAGTATTTGAGGACCTTCTTTTATGTTTGAGAAAGGCACATTTTGCATAACCAGTGCGATATTTAAAAAATAAATGTACTATGCCCAGTCAGACGGCAGTTTGAAAGCCTCGCTCCTGTTGTTGGACTATTATGGAGTCTGGAGCTCCGAGTTGAGCTCATATCGCAGGTCCAATCTGTCTTTGGTTCTGTTTATTTTCTCGAAGTGGTCCTTTGCCCAGGGCAGAAGGCTGAGGTCAAAGTTCAAGTTTGTGTCGAAAGGTTAGCCCAACCTAGAGCAAATGCTTCCTTTAAAAGATTTATGAACAAATGACCTGCAGTCTTGCACGGCCGTGTAAGCTAACTGCGTATCAAAAGAGGATACGTGGAGCTCCGAGAAGTGTCTCTAAATTATAATTCCCCATACGATAAAAGATATTTACATAAGCAGAGATCTATACCGTCTAGGCAGAAAATAAAACGTGCCGTAGACGTGTAGCCGGTTGAGGCGGTTTGACACACACCACACACACACACACACACACACACACAGACTCATGTCTATTACTGCGTCTTACTGGTAGTTATAAGCAGCGGTCTCAGAAGACAGACAATAGCTAACGAATTTGCTGGGCTTCATCCACAGTCAGATATCCTAACAATAAATGCAAAATCAGATTGTAATTTCTGCTACTTTTCTCTACAGCTTCTAGTATTGTTTCCTGACACATTTATTACCCATCAGTAAAGACCTGGTCCGAGTTAACAGCTGTACCTGTACCATCCCACCCCGCACAGGTGAGGCGCGGACTCGGGTTAGGGCGGGGGTGACAGGTGTGGAGGATGGTCGCAGAACAGGACGCCGCTGCCCCTCACTGACCTGCCCATGCCCCAGCGAGCGTCACCATGGCGCGCAGAGGCTCTTCCCAGGGCAAGGTGACCATCTCTGTGGATGAATACAGCTCCAACCCCACCCAGGCCTTCACCCACTACAACATCAACCAGAGCCGCTTCCAGCCCCCCCATGTGCACATGTGAGTGCCGTCGACCCCCCATCGGGGCAGCTCTGTATCGGGTCCTGTGATTGGCTGATTGACTCGATTGATTGGGCGCTTCAGAGCAGACATCTGCTGGTTATTGTGTCATCCTGGTGGTCTGTGATTCTTCCTGGTTTGCGTGTGAATTTGTAAATTAATGAGGTGTTTGTTTGTGTGTAGCCTGTTTGTTTTAGCTTTTGATTGTGTGTGGAGATTTCTAGATGTGGAAGATGATTTCTAGGAGTAAGATGTTTAGCATTTGTCTGTTACGGTATTTGTTACATCTGATCTGACCAGTGGTTTCAAATGTCTGGGTTAAACCGGTTTCTCAAAAACACATGAAACTTTGCACTAAAGGTATAACCTGTTAACCCAGCCAGCAAATGTGAACCTTTGTAAATACACATTTTGTTGGAAAAACCCCTTTAACCATGTATTTTTAAAATTAACCATAGCTGGCATTTGTGTATAAAATTCCTTGCATCTTTGTACAGCACCAGAACCTTGAACGGTTGGGTTTGGTCTCTTGTACCCATTGTCCTCTGAGACGATAATGAAGATGTTAGGGTCTGTGCGGTGTAAGGCTGCCTTCGTGTTCCTGTACTTATTAACCAGTGAGGGGTCAAAGGTCAGTTCAGTTGATTAGCCCCTTAACAATGGCTCTTTGACCTGCGGGGCAGAGCTCAGCTTTCGGTGAGGTGGCTATTGACTGACGCTGATGATGCCTTAACGAGGGCTGTTGGGACAGAGAAGAATGGAGACGGCTGATTGGATCATACCCCTAACCCCCCGGCCTCCTATTGGACCGGGGACTGCACAATTAAACGCTCCGGATAAAAGAGGACGTGGGGAGATACGTCATTGGTGTGACGTTATGACTGAACAGAGAAATGTGGATAATGGGGTTTCAGTAACGTGGCCCCTGTTGGTTAAAAAGAAAATCCCAGTTCATGTACATTATACCAGATTCCAAGGAGATATTGTGGAGGAGATGCAGAATAGCGTTAGCATGAATGCTCCATCAGTAGACTGGATGCAGGGCCATAGGATTGCACAACGTAGCATCACTTTTTGGGGTAGCACTGTGTGAAAAAGTCCCCTGAAAGCAGTCTGACCTGTACAGAGCTTCTGCCCTGGTTTGTTCAGTTGATGTGGTGCGTACCTGTGTGTGAGCACTCTTTCTCATAACGATGCTGTAATGTGAGAAGCCCTAGCCAGCCGTAGCTGAATCAGAGACCTCTGTTGGCTTTTTTGTGCTTTTGCCAGGCCTGCAAATTTCGCTTTCAGACTTGATCACATAGCATGTGACGTAAAGGTCCGAGTGGACCTGTATTTATGTGGTGCTTGGTGATGTATGTAGTCTATGCGGTGTTCCTATGGTGAAAGTGGTTTTCATTCATTGTGTGCTTACAACTTCTACTGACTTGAATGCTGCTGGTTGTGAGGTTCTGAACGGAGACATGTCCTCTTCTCTGTGTGTCTCAGCCTGGTTGCACGTGCACAAAACCATTCCGAAGGTTTTTAGTGGTAATACAGGCTTTTAAAACAAATGTATTTCTCATCAGTGGTGATGTGGGTAATATGATCGAAAAATTACTAGAACAGTTCAGCTTGTTAAGATTTGATCAGTTATGAAAATGTGATGAAAAACCCGAAGTGTGTAATGTGGTGATGTTGGTGATGATTAATCAATGAGAGTGAAGGCACCTCTCTGCGTGACTCCTCTACAGGGTGGAGCCCATTCCGTATGACGCCCCCAAGCCGCCGGGTCACACGCGCTTTGTATGCGTCTCGGACACGCACTCCAGGACAGACGGTGTCCAGATGCCTTACGGCGATGTTCTGCTCCATACTGGGGACTTCACCGAGCTGGGTCTGCCGTCCGAGGTGAAGAAATTTAATGACTGGTTAGGTAAGGATTAACTCTGGCCACGCCCTCGTACCACGTCTCACACACACTTTCCACTTTCTCTTACTCAGGAAGTTCAATTCAGGGTGCCAAATATCGTGGTGCTCTTCTGGATAAATGGACCAGAGACCGTAAAACAAAGCTCTTATCAGTATTTAATGTTCCTTCTTTTTGCATATTGATATTAAGTTGCATAAAGAAAACATTTTTAGCCATCCATATTTGGTGATTAAGCTTGTGTTCAAAGATCTTGAAGCATTAGTATATACAGGCCAGGGCATTGCGTTTAGAACTGGACTCAGTACATGATAGATATTAGCTACATTCTGATGGCCTTTTTGCCTTGGGATTATGACACTGCATTTAACTGAAGGTAGAATTAAATCAAAGGTGCTTTGGAGCATTTTGAATGTTGTACGGTAAATAAATTACGGTACTTTATATAAGTTCCTTTTGGGTTTCAGAGGCCATTAGCAGGTTTGGTTGGAGTAAACAAATCACACTTCCTTCCTTATAGTGATTCCTTGATGTTCCATGCTAGAAACAGTTGGAGGGAGATTATTTACAATCAGAATCATTAGGTGTGCAGTAGTGCACTTCATCCCACATATCACCCCGCAGAAACATTTTAGGAAGCCCCTTTGTTTCAGGATTTGCATGTATTTCACTAAAATCATCCCTGGAGTAATTTGGATTTATGTGATTATCGTGTTCCACTACATAGCAGAGACGTAGTGGAGTTACACTTAATGCTGCTTAGCACAGTTCGTGACCCCTGAACTGATAAAGCACATAAACCTGCCTGTGCCTCATGTCTACACATCATAACACTTTTACGCCGCCATTTGTAACTAGGAAGATCAGTTCCTCTCAGCTTGTTTCAGAATGATGTGCTGTTATATTTAACTGAAGCAGAGAGATGGTGTACTGGTTGGGTTCAGTTTGGTTGGGTTCTGTTGCCCGTCCTCGTAACTGTTTGCTCTGGCCACCTGCAGGTAGCCTCCCCTACGAGTACAAAGTGGTCATCGCGGGGAACCACGAGTTGACCTTTGACAAGGACTTCATGTCCGAGCTGGTCAAGCAGGACTACTATCGCTTCCCCTCCGTCTCCAAGCTGCGGCCCGAGGACTTTGATAATGTTCAGTCACTCCTCACTAACTGCATCTACCTGCAAGACTCCGAGGTCATGGTCAAAGGATTCAGGATATACGGGACCCCCTGGTGAGTTGCGTGTTCAGGTGATCTAGCCGATTCTGTATTGTTGTTCACCTCTGCGCATGCCTGCTGACTGTTTAAGGTCAAATGCATTGTCCTCTCAAATGTCCAGGGTCCACGGCTGGGAACATATTCAGTAGGTCAAATATAGTGACCTGTACTTAGTTCTTGAGTTGGGGCTGCATTTATTCCCCATTGCTGAGATGGTGATGAACAGGGACAAACATTTCAGCTTGTCACACTTTTGCCAAGGACATGTCATAATTAACAGGGAAAATGTTTGTCCTGAGTCCCACCTACTGGAGACACGATGCAACAGAGCTGATCTGGTAAACAAACAGTTTTATTTACAGTTGGCAGCTTTAAAAGAACCTTTTGCAGAAAGCTTTCTTCTGCTTTCGGAGCTCTGACCTCCGAGTCCAGCTCCGCCCTCCCGAGTGAAGCTCCGCCCTCCCGAGTGCAGCTCCGCCCTCCCGAGTGGCCCAGCCCTCATCACGTGGACGGTCGCACATGGCGAAGCCCCACCACACTCAGCTGGCTCTCAGCGATGTTTGTGGAAGACTAAACTAAGACTGGTGGTTGCGGTTGACTTTGATGGAGCTGAGAGGAGCTTAGCCATGCTGCACACCACTGTGAGGAACGCGGAGGGCACACGTGCCTTCCTGAGGGCACATGTGCCTTCGTGACTATTCATTAGCATGTACAGCACTGCTATGATGTTACTGACATGCTAACATTATAACTTTATGGTATTTTTATGTTTGACTGATGGTGGTTGTTGGAATTCAGTCTGGAACTTAATGTAAGCTCTATAGAGTCAGTCACTATAGAGTTGCTATACAGTCCTGAGGACATGGAGCTGAATGCCATGTGATGCAGTAAGTGTGAGACACACACACACACACACACACACACACACACACACCCAACTGACACTTCCCTCACCACACCCCTGCAAACCTCAATTACACACTTGTCTGTCTGAGCACACTATTATCTTTTTCAGACTATTAACCCCTTGCTTGCCATGGTTGACGTTCCCCCAGGGAGCCCGTAAGGCTAAGGCAGAATTAAAGGGCCAATCAAAGCTTTACCAATGGAGACCGATTAAAGACAGCTACAATTTATCACATTTCACCATGACTGTGTACTGGAATTTAAACATGAGGCAACTCAAAAATGTATGATCTATTGTAATCTGTCTTAAAATAAGTTTACAACGGAGAGCGATGCTTTTTGAGATAGTATAAATACTGTGAGATCTTAGAGACAGGTTAATTTTTTATTTTAATGTTTTTGAGGCTTAAAGAGCAGACTCTCTTGGAACACGCCAGTGTGAATCTTCAGTGTAAGACCAAGAGACTCTAGCAGGTTCCCTCTTTAATGAGAACTCTCTGGGAGAGGGAGCTCGTGGTGTAGAGCAGCCGAGGTTGCAGAGCAGAAACGACACTGAAGAAACCCTAATAATACACCCCCCCCCCCCCCCCCCCCCGGGGCTCCAGAGGAAATGAGATTCTTGGTTGGGAGTGAGGACGGTGCCCCTCTGATGGCGGTGGGGCCGCTGGTTTGGTCATGCTTTCACAGCCCCTCACACAGGAAGTGGCCTTTGTTCCAAAACATCCCGGCCTTTTGTAGGGCGCACGGATCAGACGTTGGCCCGACCCTGGTGAGCAGACTCACAGTGGGCCATGGCGACCCTTGTGACCTTGAGCCTCTGAGAGTGCAGAGGTCACTTCCACTGT
>NC_135221.1:14174087-14201587 GCF_052324685.1 Brachyhypopomus gauderio | reverse complement strand
ACTAACATGTCTAAGACCAAAGAGCTGTCCATAGACCCCAGAGACTAAATTGTAGACCTCCACAAGACTGGAAAGGGTTATGGGGCAATTGCCAGGCAGCTTGGTGAACAAAAGATCAACCGATAGAGCAGTTATTTGAAAATGGAAGAAGCTAAACATGACTGTCAATCTCCCTCAGACTGGGGCTCCATGCATGATCTCACCTTGTGGTGTAGTAATGATCCTAAGAAAGGTGAGGAATCAACCCAGAACTACATGGGAGGAGCTGCTCAATGACCTGAAGAGAGCTGGCACCACTGTTTCCAAGGTTACTGTGGGTAATACACTAAGACATTATTTAAAGTCATGTATGGCACGGTAGGTTTCCCTCCTTAAACCAGCACATGTCCAGGCCCCGTCTTAAGTTTGCCCAAGACCGTTTGGATGATCCAGAATCATGGGAGAAAGTTCTGTGGTCAGATGAGACCAAAATACACTCCGTGTTTGGAGGACAAAGTACCATCCCATAAACACCATCCCTGCTGTGAAGCATGGGGGTGGATGCATCATGCTTTTGGGGTGCTTTAAGGAGAGGATGACCGGGGCCACGTATTGTAAGATTTTGGGGAACAACCTTCTTCCCTTAGTTAGAGCATTGAAAATGGGTCGTGGCTGGGTCTTTCAACAAGACACTGACCCAAAACACAAAGCCAGGATAACTAAGGAGTGGCTCCGTAAGAAGCATATCAAGGTTCTGGAGTGGCCTAGCCAGTCTCCAGACCTAAACCCTACAGAAAATCTTTGGAGGGAGCTCAAACTCCATGTTTCTCAGCGACAGCCAAGAAAACTGGCTGATTTGGAGAAGATGTGTGTGGAGAAATGGGCCAAAATCCCTGCTGCAGTGTGTGTAAACCTGGTGAAAAAATACAGGATACGTTTGACCTCTGTAATTGCAAACAAAGGCAACTGTACCAGATATTAACATTGATTTTCACAGGTGTTAAAATACTTATTTGCAGCAGTAACACAAATAAATTATTTTAAAAACATACATTGTGATTTCCGGATAATTTTTTTAGATTATGTCTCTCACAGTGGACATGCACCTAAGATGAAGATTTCAGACCCCTCCATGATTTCTAAGTTTGAGAACTTGCAAAGTCACAGGATGTTAAAAAACTTATTTTCCTCACTGTATATACAAGCTCCACTGTGGGAAGCTTTCAGAGACATGATCCGTGATGTGGAAGAGTTCTGGATACACGGTCCCTGCTGGGGGAAGGCTCCCTCCCAGTGGGCCTGCGTGATCTCATGCTGATAGCAGTGGGATCGTGGGGTGGAAAATCACACAACAATGATTTACATATTGATATATGGCAGGTTTCAGAGGTACCTATACATGCACATCCTGACATAACGTCTTGCATCTAAGAGCTTTTACACACTCAGAACGGACTGCATGCAGCATGATGTAGCTTTGTGTTTGCAGACGTCAGAATCATGGCCTTTACTCCTGTGTGCCTTCTACTGTGCTGCGGTGTTTGTAATATTTTTGGCGACATAATGAATGCTAGGATTTGAGGAAAGTACTGTAACTAGTATGTGCACTAGTTTGAGTGGCGGTTTTCTCCAGGCCACTGGGAGGCGCTGTTCACTCATCCACGGTTCTGTGGTTATGAACTGGGCGTGGCGTCTGGCTGTCTGAGTGGCGGTGGTGATTTTTCAGACCTTACAGTATTACCTGAATTAGTTGTCATGGTCGAGTGGTCCCTCTACTTCGATAGCCCTGTGATCACAGACACATCCGCATTTAATATGGCACTGCAGGGGACTCCTTATTGTGCATCATTCCTGTAGGAACCGTACAGTGACTGTATAGAGACGTGAGCTCAGAGATCAGCAGGTACTGAACAGAGACGTGGGCTCAGATCAGCAGGTACTGAACAGAGACGTGGGCTCAGAGATCAGTAGGTACTGAACAGAGACGTGGGCTCAGAGATCAGCAGGTACTGAACAGAGACGTGAGCTCAGAGATCAGCAGGTACTGAACAGAAACATGGGCTCAGATCAGCAGGTACTGAACAGGGATGTGGGCTCAGATCAGCAGGTACTGAACAGAGACGTGGGCTCAGAGATCAGCAGGTACTGAACAGAGACGTGGGCTCAGAGATCAGCAGGTACTGAACAGAGACGTGAGCTCAGAGATCAGCAGGTACTGAACAGAAACGTGGGCTCAGATCAGCAGGTACTGAACAGGGACGTGGGCTCAGATCAGCAGGTACTGAACAGGGACGTGGGCTCAGAGATCAGCAGGTACTGAACAGGGACGTGGGCTCAGAGATCAGCAGGTACTGAACAGGGACGTGGGCTCAGAGATCAGCAGGTACTGAACAGGGACGTGGGCTCAGAGATCAGCAGGTACTGAACAGGGATGTGGGCTGTTATCCTCCATAGAAATAACACAAGCAGGAAATCCCAGTGCCCGCTGAACTCCCCCCACCCTCCTCTCTATGCTCTGCCATGGGTAGATAAATATTTCACTGTGTTCTGTGTCAGGAGACTGAAGGCAACTGCAGATTTTTGCTTCATAAATAACCTGGAGGGGCCATTGGCCTATTCCACACACACACACACACACACAGTGTCCCGCTGTGTGTGTGTGAGAGATGTGTGTATGTTACGTCTAGGTCAGTGAGAGTTCATCACCATGAACTGCTGAGCTAGCCAAAACACACACACTCTCTCTCTCTCTCTCTCTCTCTCTCTCTCTGCATGGAGTGGTGTCTGAGTTTTGCCTTCATTTTCTTATTATCAGTATATTTGGGATATTCAGAATAAAATGAAAAGAATATTTGAAAGGTTTTTAATTCCTATTCCTTAAGTCACTGATTAGCACATTGGTGTCTGCTTACTGCTGCGCTAAATTCACCTGTATCCTAAACAAATGCCAATCAAAATCGACATGTAAATGAGGCCACACCCACGCCATGAGGCAGATGACTAATTAACGTCAGTCTTAAGTGCAGCAGTGTGCTGAAAACCGACACTTACATAAAAATGCAACGCCTTTGTAACTTTCACTAAAACAGGAACTGTCTGATGACTTCAGTTCTCTTAGAAATCATGGCAAAGCACAAAACACATACCTGGCATTCATAAATTGAAGTAAGGCTAAACACCAGTCAGTATTTCTCCTGAACGTTTAGCTCTTTCCCGGGTGTCTGTCGTCACTGTGTCGTCCAGCTAGTGGGTTGACGTTTGGGTTTGGTGTGGATCAGATGCGGGCGGTTTGGGATCTCGGACTTCCCAAAAGAGAATCTGCCACCTTTGCCTTTGTCGCATACACTTTGTGAAGCACGTGTTGAGTGTCTTTTCTTCTCCTGGTTTTATCATGGATTTGCTTTTTTTTTCAGAGACTGTTTAAATAAAATAATAGTAACCCAGTTACTATTAAAGAGCCGCTTGATTTTAGCTTGTGAGGGGAGGTGTGTGTGTGTGTGTGTGTGTGTGTGTGTACAACCGTCTCTCTCTCTCTCTCTCTCTCTCTCTCTCTCTCCCCCTCTCTCTTTCTCCTTCTGTCTTCTATATGGCAGCTTAATGACAGGCTGGATTGATGAAGCAGAGCAGGTCTTTGGTGCAGGTTTGTAGGGAGCGCTAGATGAATGATTGTGTGTGTTGGGAGAGGGGGCTGTGGCTGAACGATTGCACCCCAGAGCATTGGCCCAGTGAGGTACAGTGGAGAGGAGCTACTCTCCTTTATTTACCCCTAGATCAATCACCCACAAACCGCACACACATACACTACACACACACACACACACACACACACACACACACACACACACACACACATGCATACACTCATACTCCATACATATGCACACAACAACCACATACACTCTGCATGCACACACATACATGTACCACACACACACACACACACACACACGTACACACACACACTCTTAGACCATACACACACTCGCATGCATACATACACATGGACACACACACTGGCACTCTCACCACACAATGGTGTCTAGCCAAAGATATGTGCTACACCAGAATGTGAAACATTTTCCCATAATTGTTTGGAGATTTGGTCTCAACAAGAATGTAGAACAATAGAGTATGTAAACACTTGTGAGCCAGAGGTCTTGAGTCAGTGTGAAGGCACCAGAGCTGATCTCTGTCCCCTACACGGTTCAGTACTCTCTGTCCCCTGCCCGTTTCAGTACTCTCTGTCCCCCACACGTTTCTGTACTCCGTCCCTTGCACATTTAAGGACTCCATCACTTGGCATAGTCTTCTATTTCGTAGTTTAGCTGTTGTTGCCTCCAAATTCTTGGATTTTAAAATGAGCATGTGCAGTAGGCCGGTGTGGTTCTGGCAGGGCACAGATGTCACACACTGACTTGTGGCAAAGATGGCGTCCTATGGTAACTAGTTCATGGTGTCCTATATTAACCAATTCATGGCGTCCTATGGTAACTAGTTCATGGTGTCCTATATTAACCAATTCATGGCGTCCTATGGTAACTAGTTCATGGTGTCCTATATTAACCAATTCATGGCGTCCTATGGTAACTAGTTCATGGTGTCCTATATTAACCAATTCATGGCGTCCTATGGTAACTAGTTCATGGTGTCCTATATTAACCAATTCATGGCGTCCTATGGTAACTAGTTCATGGTGTCCTATATTAACCAATTCATGGCGTCCTATGGTAACCAGTTCGTGGCATCCTGTGATATTTAATTAAAGGGGCTCTTCCATGTGACTTGCTATGCCATCAGTCGCTGAAGGTTGTCTGGCTGTCCGTCCGATTTCATACACCTGTTACAGAAGCGTGTTTCACTTTTAAACGCAACTGTTGCCTAGCAGAACTAAGATGTGGCAGTATACTACACTAAGACGTTGGATGACTCCAGAACCTCATTGGCCAAGCCCGTTGGTGATGGGTGACTACCACGTCACACTGGAGCCGAGTGCTTAACTGACAGCTGGATGTGATTTTTCTTTCCCGTCCTCTACATAAGCCACGCCCCCACAGCCTGAGTGACGGCGACTGGGGCGGGCACACCTGGATTCTGTGATGGGTTTTCTCCTCTTTTCTCCCCCCTGCAGGTTGTATTTATAGCTTTCATCTGCTTCATGTGTGTGGAGGTGTCCCACGGTTAGCGCGGAGAGAAGACTCCTGAATAGCACCGCGTCTGAAACCAGACACACGCCGTGTGGTTGTGGGTTTTTTAGGAGTTCCAGGCACGGATGTCTAGACAGTGAACTAGTTTCATTGTTGCTCTTTTGTCTCGGTCCTGCACCTAAAATGGTGAACAGTGTGACCTGTAGTGTAATCTGCAGAGCCTGCAGACTGAGCGGCGCACGGCTGGCGTGGACCGGGCTGGAGAACGCCGCAAGGCACATCTAGTTCTGTTGGAGATTTGAGTCCATGGAACCGATTTAAATGCATTTCAGGAAAATGAATCAGCAGTGCTTTTGTAATTAGGCATAATGTATTTTCGTTTCGCGGGTCCTGCCTTCTGTTTGTTTGTTTGGTTGTTTGGTTAGATGGTTTGATGTGTATAGTCATGTTCTGAAGGCAAACAGAAGGCTTTCAGATTCAGCCACTTCAGGATGTGTTTTGTTCTCACTAATTTGCACTCGTTACTTTGATTGTAGCCTCTAACGGGATCCTTTTAATATAACTCAAGAGGAGGGTGGACAGAAGAGGACAGGAGGGGGAGATGGAGTGAGGGGGAGAGACTGTGTGAGTGAGGGGAGGGGTAGAGTGTGAGAGAGAGGGAAAGAGGGAGAGAAAGAGAGAGGGAGAACATGACTGAGTCCTCCGACTCATCATCTGCTTGTTCAGCAGTATTCAGTAGTCAGGACTAAGTACTCGGGGCTCAGGGACCAGAACAGAGGCACAACCCCACTTCACTCCCCGACCCGCGCATGCTGGACCTCACCACCACCCTCCAGCCGCTCTGAGGGCCTCCGGTCAGTGCCGTCGGGGTGTGGTGGGGCGAGCAGGGACGCAGTGGCCGTGATCACTCTTCTGGAGTAGATCACCTCAGTGCTGATATACTGCTGGAGTAAAGCACCTCAGTTATCAGTGCTGGGGTGATCTACACCAGCAGTATATCAGTACTGGGTTATTTCTACACCGGCAGTATTTCAGTACTGCTGGAGTAAAGCACTCCAGTACTGATATACTATCAGAGTAGATCACCCCAGTACCAATGTACTGCCAGAGTAGATCTAACGTACTGGGGTGCAGCAAATCATTACATGTCCAACAGTGTGCTGTGAGCCTACTGGCCAGCTTCCTAATAGGACTTCTGTGAGGATTCTATAAAAGCATTCCCATGAGCAGCAGATGGAGGAACACCACCACCACCATTATCATCATCATCATTATCCACCAGGCTGTTGGGGGTCCTCAGCTTCATCCCTGCTACACACGATCCTCATGAGTTATGCACTCATCACTTTAAACACTTCAGACGCTCTATAAATCCTTCAGCTAGCACATCTGTTTTATACTGGCTATTTAATGTTTACTTCAGCTGTGTGGGTGTGAGAGAGTAACAATTTCTGTATGTCCTGTACATACTGCAGAACTGACAATAAAGATGACTTTAGCTTTGACTTCTTATTCAGTATCAATAAATGATTTAACCAGGTCACGTTACTTCACCTGTGAGCCCATTATTTATATTCACAATATGATGTGAATATAATATCTGTCCATATTTCACGACCCTCTGCTGAGTCTGGATGGTCGTGTCCCAGTCCACTGCTCTGAAATCAACTGTTTTGCCATTGTTTCAAATACCAGCCCGTCTGTTTCCACACCAGTTGCTTGCACTGCGTATCCCATACTGCACTTCTCCCATAATGCACTTCTCCCTGGCTGCAAACTTTATGTGTCTGCAAACTTTGGCTGGCATATGAAATATACAGTACGCTAGGCATGCTTCTACAAGCATGTAGTCTCGTACAGGCGTGTGGGTCAGTCTGGCTCTCAGAACTATGCGAGTGTGTGTGTGTGTGTGTGTGTGTGTGTGTGTGTGTGTGTGTGAGAGACGGGCAGGGAGCTGCGTGTGGAGGAAGAATAACGCCCCTGTCTGCACACCCTCCGTCTGCACACACTCCGTCTCTAACCGCAGCTGTCACTCAGCGCCATGCCCCACGACCTTGTCATTACGGCCCTGTGTGCTGCCTCGTCCCAGGACGGGCCTGGTACAGCCTGTCCACAGCGCTGCTCTCCTGGGCAAATAAAGCCCACGTTAAGCACCTCCGCAAACGCCCCCTCCCCCCTGCTGACAGCGTGATCGATCTTCATCCTCAGCATGGCTCTGGCCCCGGGTATGACCCCTGCTCTGGGGACACCACTCTGGAGATAACCTCTGACCCTGGACGAGTCGTAGGGGAATAGCTGTGGCCTTGTAATCTGGTCCTGTAGACAGCAGGTTTTATATAGCACTTGTGGTTTCATGTGGTGTTTTATAGGGCTTTTTCTCTGCTTGGTGGAATTGTGTGTGTGTCCATGCAAGTGTGCACGTTGGTGTGTGCACGTTTGTGGGTGCACGTGTGCGTGCGGATGCTTGGGGGGAGGGTTTTACAAAGTCCCAATGAACCACCACCATGTATTTTTCTTAAATTGTTCCTTAATAATGTGGACTTAAATAAAGCTGATGAGTTAAACCATGTATGTTCAAAGAGGAGAACATCTAATCTGAGGTGTTGGAAGTCCCTCCGTTTGGGGTGTTATGTGTGTGTGGTTGAATTTCATATTCAGAAAGAGTGTGTATGTGTGTGTGTGCATTTTCCCCTAGGACTCCCTGGTTTAATGGATGGGGCTTTAACTTGCCCCGTGGTCAGTCTTTGCTGGACAAGTGGAACCAGATCCCTGAGGACGTAGACGTTCTTATGACCCACGGGCCTCCACTGGGTAAGTGCCACTGCTGCATTCTGCAAGCTCTCTGCAAACTGGCGTTTATTATGGGCAGATGCCCTTGTTAGACGAGCATGTTGTGTTGCATTTCAGTAAGTCAGGACTTTTTTCCAGAAGGAGTTTTCTTAGCTTACTTTTAATACTTTGCAAGTTTAGGATTAGGTTTGTGGTTTTGATTGGTGCTGGATTATGGTAAGATTTCTGGTCAAAGCAAAGGTTACAGTCAGACTTTGGTGTGTGTTGGGAGAATTCTCTGTAACCCTGTGCTGTGTTGGGAGAACTCTATTAAATCAGTGCTGTGTTGGGAGAACTCTATAAACTATTCTGTGTTGGGAGAACTCTATTAACTGTTCTGTGTTGGGATAACTCTTAACTCTGTTCTGTTTTGGGAGAACTCTATTAACTCTGTTCTGTTTTGGGAGAACTGTTCTGTGGTGGGAGAACTCTATTAACTCTGTGTTGGGAGAACTCTATTAACTCTGTTCTGTGTTGGGAGAACTCTATTAACTCTGTTCTGTGTTGGGAGAACTCCATTAACTCTGTTCTGTGTTGGCTTCAGGGTTCAGGGACTGGGTGCCTAAGGAGCTCCAGAGGGTGGGTTGTGTGGAGTTACTCAACACGGTACAGAGGCGGGTCCGTCCTAAGCTCCATGTGTATGGTGGGATCCATGAAGGTGAGTTCCATCAACACCCCCATTTACAGGCTTGTTTTAAACACACCCAAGTCATCATTTCCACATTCCACTTTGTTTGGCTTGGAAAGTTGCTGTCATAAATGTGAAAGGTTCTGGAGAAGTGGAACAGAACCAGCCAGACAAAGACTCCTGGGGCTGGTTGCCCCGGACAAAGTAAGCCCATTCCTAGACTCTAGACTGCACTGCCAGTGGTCAGTCACCACTAGAGATACAACTCCTAGACTGATTCTGGGTCAGGGAGTCTGGCCTGCAACATACTATGAAGACGTTTTGATGAGTCTAATTGAACCCTGCAGGTAGTTCCTGCTTACAGCACCCAAACACCTCACCCTGTACCTAACTAGTCATGTCTCCTCTACTGTCCCTTAGAGGAACACTTACAATAGACCTTCCCATCACCTCCAACATATTTGGACACCCCCCTCCTCACTCTGTCTCTGTCTCTGTCTTTCTCTCTAGGATATGGCCTAATGACTGATGGATATACCACATTCATCAACTCCTCAACATGTACAGTCAGTTTCCAGCCCACCAACCCTCCAATCATATTTGACCTTCCCAATCCAGGAAGCTCATGAAAATCAGCCCACCCCAAAATGGCCCCTTTTTCTACTTTACACTTCTTAACTTTAATGGTCTTTTTGTACTTGTATTTAAAAAAATGTAAAAAACGACTGCATGGATACGTAATATTTTTAAAGATTTAAGATCATGCTATGATGAGTTTGCTGGAAAAGAAAAAAAACTTGAATTCATATTTATGTTTGGATTTGTTTTCTTGTCACATTCCTTTCTGTCTGAAAACAAAGCATATTTTAAAGGAACCTTTGAGAGGCTCTGCAAGACTTGTGTGTTTTTTGCACAACACATCTGTTGTGGTAAACACAGAGCAAGCTATTGTATTGAAGGCCATTTCTTCAGTCCTTTACAGCTTTAGAGCCAAACCCTCTGTGGGTCGGCACTCTGAGGCTTAGCACCCACGGTGTTTAAAGCTTTAGCATATTTATTGGTGCAGTCAAACCCATTCCTTTTACCTGTCAGGACAATGCATCCTGTCTGTAGTTCAAGTCATGCACCACCCTCAGAAACGTTATTCTCACTGTATATTCTGAGAGGAATGGAGGAAGTGTCGAGGCAGAAGTGATTTAGGATTATGGCACCGTACAGTTCGAGCTCATTTCAGTAGTCGTCTTCCTGCATGGCGTCTGTCCTGCCATAGCAGTGCAGTGGCTACAGCACGACCGTATGGGCGGAGCTTTGATCAGGCTCTACCGTATGGGTGGAGCTTTGATCAGGCTCTACCATATGGGTGGAGCTTTGATCAGGCTCTACCGTATGGGCGGAGCTTTGATCAGGCTCTACCGTATGGGTGGAGTTTTGATCAGGCTCTACCGTATGGGTGGAGCTTTGTTCAGGCTCTACCGTATGGGCGGAGCTTTGATCAGGCTCTACCGTATGGACGGAGCTTTGTTCAGGCTCTACCGTATAGGCAGAGCTTTGTTCAAGCTCTACCGTATGGGCGGAGCTTTGTTCAGGCTCTACTGTATAGGCGGAGCTTTGTTCAGGCTCTACTGTATGGGCGGAGCTTTGTTCATGCTCTACTGTATAGGCAGAGCTTTGTTCAGGCTCTACTGTATGGGCGGAGCTTTGTTCAGGCTCTACTGTATGGGCGGAGCTTTGTTTGGTCATGTCCCATGTCATTCAATTTTCACTTTTTGAAATTTTCTGTCAAGTCAGACCTGGGTGTGAATTTGACCAGGAAGAAAAGAAAAAAAAAAGAAAAAACCATCAGTGAATGTTTTGTTTTTTTATTATATTCCCTCCTGGTGAACTTTAGTTGCCTTGTAATAATGTGTTTGTTGTATTTTACCCTATTTCAGATTACAGTCTTGTTAGTATACATACGAGGAAAGTAATGGGTTCTACGGCCATGATCTCATCGCTGCCACTGTAAATGCTACGTTTCCATGTTTGAGGGCTTTCTGTTTTTTACTCATTGTGTCATTTACTCAACTTTATACGCAAATAAAACTGGGAGATTTGTAGCCCACGTGTCTGTCAGTGATTTTTGCCTCATTAAGTTGGGTGCTGTGGTGAGGCCGTACGGCGTGGGTGTGGAGCTGGGACTCCCGCGGTGGAGAACACCGCCCCGCTCCGTTTCCGCAGCTGGGGACGTTCACAGCCATTCTGCCATTCCTGATTGATCCAGTTCATTAATTACCTGTCAGCGGCTGAAATTAATCGGCCCCGCCGACAGGGCTGGGGCACGACCCCATGTTCTCCTGACGGCTGTCATTGATTGGGGAGAATTTGTCGTGGCGGACCTCGGTGGAGGGTCACGTGCGGGGCAGTGTGGGCTTTGACCCCGCGTGTCCGTGATGACGGCAGGACCACAAGGCTCGGAGCTGGCCAATGACGAGCTACGGAAGACCAGACCAGCTGTGCACTCCTCACGCAGCAGGAGAAACCAGCCAATAAGAACCGTGCACTCCTCACGCAGCAGGGACACAAGCAGCGGCCGTCCAGTCCGGCCCCGTCCCAGACTGCCTCATGATGTCCAGCTGACCGAGGGGTTGTGAAAGCCCTCTGGAGTCTTAAGGCTGTGTTCGAAATAGATTACTACATACTGGATACTGCATACTGGACTCAGTATATACTGGATACTGCATACTGGTCCTCGTAGTAGTATGCAGTACAGTTTCCAGTATGCGACAAAAGCAAAGCATACTACGGGGTCACGTGATCGTAGCGTTGCATGATGGGATGCAGTACACCACGAAGATAGCTCTGTTCGCGTACTGGAATATTTTGTGGAAGTAGGAGGTCATCCGGGTATGTTTCACGTACTGGAAATTTTCATTTTGGTCACATACTGCATACGACATACTGATTTGGGGCTCGATCAGTACGCCAGTAGTATGTAGTAGGCTATTTCGAACACAGCCTAAGCCTGGACTGCTGGTGAGCTCTAACAAGGCGTTTCTCGTGGTGGCGCACTGCCATATATGCACTTACCTTCATGTTTCCGCTCGTGTGCTCCGTGTCATTGTAAATAGCTCATTTAACATCCGACATTCAGTGCGACATTCAGACTGGGCTTGTGAGGCCTGGATCTCCATAAACCTCGCGAAGCATAATGATGATTACAGGGGGAAAATCATTTCATTTTATTTATCCAGGAGTCACTTTAAACGGCCTTATTACTAATGTACGTCTAAAGTTCTGAATTTTGATGATAACTCTTGTATGCAAGTGCGAACATCTTGGTTCTTATTTAATATTACCATTATTTTTTATAATTGTGTACAACTTAATTATCTGATGTAGAAATGTAGGTCATTGTTACGATATGTCAAGAGATTATAATATCCTTTTGATCAAGCAAGCAAGCACTGTCTTATAACGGTTTGGGTAATTTAACATTTATCATGTTTATCCATCCAGCCTTCCGTTATACTGTCGGTTAACGGTGTTCGTTGTATCCAGCAAAACTGAGCTCAAACGGACGACACTCGATTCTGAAATATCTATACAGCGTCCTGATATGAAACTTTATACGGTAAGTTTTCTAAAGTGAAATTACGAGAAACGTTGAAAGCACTTTGACTCGCCAAGCTCGTCGGAGCTCATCAGACGGATACTCTACAAACCCCGTGTGCTGTTTCATTTCTAAGCAGTAGACTGGCAACAGGATTTAAAAAAGGGTTCACGTTTGAGTTGGAGATGCTCTTAAACAGTGTTTACTACAATGTTGCTCTTTGTCCTCCGGCACTAGACCCCTACTGTAACCTAGATGACCGTAATCTGAACCAGGCCATGCAGATTTGAGGGGGCACGCTCACGCTCAATCGCTGAACGGGAACGCGCAGCGGGTGGGCGGAGCCTGGTATGTGGGCGTATGACGGGAAACTTCGGCGGACAGCACACTCGGGCCAGTTTAAACGTTGAACTTATTTTTATTTGAATATAAATATGATTTTAAATATTTCAAATGTGATCTATAGAAAAAAAACGATACAGTGTATTTACACATTAGAGTGGAACAGAAGCAAAGGGAGGTTTGATTTTACAGAGTTGCATGAATTTATGGCGTGGTTTAATACGCTTATGGCTTATACTTGTATATGTTTGTCATTTTGTTTGTTTAAATAGCAATGCTGACTGACTAGACATTCTCGATATCGACAAGTACAAACGGCAAGCTAGATGACAATTATGTGCATAAGCCTCCCCCTTGTGGCGTAAAACATTTTAACACACATTCAGGGAGGTCTTTGTGCCACTTGTTTTCGCAAACTTTTGTTTTCGTAATTTATGTGTAATTGTATGTGATTTTTAAAACAAATAATAGTTAGTCTTAAAATACGAGTTCTCAAAGGCAACAGAATTACATATGAGGATACGTTTACTGAGGGTTCATTCCAGGCGTAAATTATGTTCCGTTTTATAGCGTGAATATTCATACTCTAGTTTGTTTTTCCAAAATAGTAAAACTAGTAACTGTTCGAACACTGATAACAATTCAACGACCATAAGTCAAGGAAAGTTTATTTGCATACCACTTTTCATACAAAGCAGCAATACACATAATATACATCAGGTAGAAGAATAACGAGGTTTATTACAGGCCTTTGCCAAGAAATAAAAGTAAAATGTAATAAAATATATTCAAAATAAAATTCAAATATTCATGCAAAAATTGAGTTTAAAGAAATAAGAAAAAATATGCTTTAAATTTCAGTTTAAAACATCTGGATCTGGGCTCTTCTGGTATCCTCCAACAGATGGTTCCATTTAGAAACAGCAAGGTAGCTTTTTACCTTGGGCAAGATTACCTGATTAGTTCTGAACGACAGAAGAGTTCTGCCTAACTCGTATCAGATAGCATATCAGATAGATACTGTGGCCCCACACCATTAAGCCGTTTATAAACCAGTAATAGTAGTAGTGGTATACTGGTAGGCAGTGGCTGCAAGAATGGGGATGATGTGTTGGTTTGGCCCTAGTGAGAACTCTAGCAGCTGCATTTTCAAACAACTGAAACCGTTTGTCTTTTTCTAGTCACATAAAAAGGTCATTATATATATATATATATAAAGGGCAGTATTCAAACCTGTTAGAGATAAAAGCATGGATGAGTTACTCTAGATCTGGTTTAGTCAAGACTCCTCTTGTTGATGTTCTTAAGATAACAGAATGCTGATTGACTAACTGATTTGATATGACTGCTAAAACTGCTAAAAAAAATCAGTTTCTATTAATATGCCTGGGCTACGAGCTCTTTGGAATCTAGGGGTTTCTAGCCCAATGCAGCTAGTCTGTGCTTTTCATTGCTATCACCAAACATAATCACCATTTTATCTTTATTCAACTGCAGAAGGTTTTAGCCCATCCAGTACAAGTAATTCTGTAAGTAATGAAGTGTTGTTCATATAATTGGTATGCTAGCGTAGAGGCTTGTATGATTTGGCTAAGCATGTAGAAGGTAAATAGGAGCAATGCAAGAAATTTGTCCAGACAGCATGAGGAAGGAAGATGACCAAAACACTTATGCATGGAAATAATCTTTAAGTGAACCTGGGTTCATGGCCATCTTAAAGCACCTCCATCTGGGTCCATCTTAAAGCACCTCCATCTAGGTCCATGCCCATAATTGAGTCGATGGTGCAAATCAGCCTTTAAAAACTGCTATTGATTGGCCAGTTTTATAAGCATACACTGGCAAGTCTGCCCTTTGTCACTTAGTTAATGCATCCCCCCCCCCCCCCAATACCATTTTGTATGTGCAGTGTGGGCATTCTAAAAGGACAGATTATTTTTAACCAACAAAAGGAAACTTTTTGGTAGTTTGCAGTCTACACCACCACAATTCCTTAATCACCCAGTTTTCCTGTTTGATTATACTTGTATGTCATTATTACATTTCTGTCAGAAGATTACTGCTGCCATGAGCGTTTTTGGCATTGTTTAATGGGAGATCTTGTCCAGTATCTTACAGGAACTTGTAGATATAGTCTGATTCTAGCTCTGGAATATGCAATCAGCAAAAGGTTGGGCTCAATCTCAGTCTGGGTGGGATGAGCAGCCGGTTGAACCAGAATCACAATGTTTCTCTCCAGACCAGAGAACCTGCGGATAGTGTCCATCACTACCACATCATCATCAATATGCTCAATGTTGCCATGTGGGAAACTGAAGTTTCTATTGCCCACCAGGGAATCCTGAGCATCCCTAGTTGAGAAGAGAACCGTGATATCTCTCGGTGAATGGCCGCTGCTCAAAAGGGTTTGAACGAGTTTCTCCACTTGTGTCATTGCGGGAGGTTGGTATGTGTATCTATGAAAGTTCCCTTCCAAAGAGGGGATATAGGACATTTTCTCACACATATATTTCAAATGGGTAGACATGTCTTCACTAGATTCATCTTCAATCTTTGTTAATATTTTTCTCATTTCATTGAATACCTTTTTAGAATTTCGGACAACCTTGTTTAGGTAAGCAATGCCAATGTTGTTCTGATTGGGCAGTGAAGGCAAACCGTTTCTAAAGCTGTGACATTTCTGGAAGTAGTCAACGAATACCCAGAGGATTCCCCCAGATCTCTCCACATGCTCCTTTGCCTTTACGTACCAGTCTCCATCCTCGAGGCGGAAGTTTTGGCCCTCATCTACCACTATATGAAAGACATCAGTGTAAGCATAGTCCTTCTTCATGAAGCCAGATCTTGTGTCACACAGGCAAAGATTCTGCTTTCTGCAAAAATGTAAAAGAATTTTTTGAAACATTATGCATTAGACTAAACTGTTAAACCAATACACTTAAACCTAATTTGCTATCCATGTAAAAAGTGGCAAGAAAATCTTAAGACACCCAGTAAAACTCACCCTATAGACACTTTCAAACCTAGATTTTCACAAAGGTAAAGGACCTTTTCTGACGGTTTAGATTTTTTGATCTTCTTAATTTTCTCCAACGCTACCAGTGTCTTCCCAGAACCAGGCAAGCCATGAATAAACAAATATTTATGGCCATCGGAATACTGAAGAATCGAGTACTGTTCCTCAGTGAGCAGATTGAGGATCTCCGAGCCAAGTCTGTCTCTCAGTGGGGAGATGAAGCTGAGGACCACAATGACCAAGGAGCGTAGCAGAGCTTTCACCTCTTCCACATGACCAAGGAAGTAGGTCCGAGGATACGGGAGAGACTCGGCAGTCTCATTTATCAGCTCCCCTGTGTTGCAGTCCAGTAGATAAGGCACCACACAAACCCTCTTGGTATATCCTCCAAGATTCACCAGCTTCTGTTTGAGATGAAATGCTGTTTCTTTAGCATATTTCCACAATTCAGGAGTTTCTTTGTTCACAACAGAGAACAGTTTGGGATATTGTCCAGAGGTGACCAATAGAGCCTCGCAAATGACATCTTCATTTCCTGGTTGGCTGATGTCAACAGCCCAGCTTTTGGACATAATTAATATTCCTGACTCGCTCTGAAATTTACTGAGAGTGGTGCGGACGTTTGGGTACCCCTCCAAGAGCTCTTTACAGGTGGACAGTTTTAGAGCCTTGTCTTTATTTGGTACTAAAAGCAGAAAGAAAACATTTAATATACACTTCCTTGCCTGAACATGACAAAAAATATCTCCTTGACAACTCCTGCACTGTATTCCAATCTCTCAACTCCTGCACTGTATTCTAATCTCTCAACTCCTGCACTGTATTCTAATCTCTCAACTCCTGCACTGTATTCTAATCTCTCAACTCCTGCACTGTATTCTAATCTCTCAACTCCTGTACTATATTCTAATCTCTCAACTCCTGTACTATATTCTAATCTCTCAACTCCTGCACTGTATTCTAATCTCTGTGACGCCTGTAATATATACAAAAGTGAAAGGGCATATTTAAGGTTACTTGACAGTAAATATTTTAATATTTAGACTATACTGATTTAAATATCTTCAAAATGGTTTTATGAATCTTGGGGACAATAAAATAATCAAACAATAATTATTCTGAATCACTTGGTCATAACATGGTCCAAATCCATTACCTGGAAAGATTCTGTCCTGCAGGTCTGCAATCTTCTCAACACTGTACACTGGTTGACACTGAGGAGGAGAATCTTGCAGATTCAGTGCAGACTCAAACTTTTTACTCAGTTGGTCATCTGTAGAGATGGGCAAAATTTGATCATACCATACATAGTACAAAGTACTGATACATCTTCAGCTAATAAAAAAAATTACAAACATACTGATATAAATATTTAATTTCAGCAAAAGCAATGTAAATCTAAATTAACTTTATGTTTTTTAAGAGTAGATGTACCTGAGACGGGGAACTGCACCTTCTCCAGCCAGTCTGTGCATTTGAGTGGAGATACAGTACCGTTTTTTATCTCCCAGCTCTTCGGATCATCTTCAAAGACGGCACAGCAGAACTGGACAATCTTTATCGCAACAATATACCCTGGGTCATTTACTGTAGCTGAAACTGGAAATACTTTGACCTCTGGACACCACGTGGTCTGACGTGCACAGTGATGTGTGTGAACAGCTCGGTTCATGGCTTTATCACGCAGGTCTTCAACTCTTCTCTTCAGTTCATTAAGATCCAAAGTCTGGCCACAACCAACCACTTCTCTTGTTTTGTCATCTATACCAATGAAGATGAAGCCGCCGTGCGTGTTCCCAAAAGCAGACAGGTACCGGGGGAGAGCCTCTTCTAGTCTCTTTGTCAGATTCTTTTCACTGCGAAAACTTTTGAACTCCACATATACATTTTCACCAAAGTCCAAGATTTGATTGAGTCGAGCCACTTCTTCATTATAGAACACACCAGCCTTGTAATATATATCATCATCAGAGCCCAACATCAGTTTTTGTTTTTTTACACGAGGTTCTTGATAAACATCGTGACCTTGTTCACGATTCTTTAAGAATTCCACTACTGTCCTTGGTGACATGACAAAGGCAGACCTTCCAGATCTTTCCACCAGACCAGTGCTCAGACTGCAGAGTCTAGCTCGTCCTTCTGCTGGAAACCATGACCTCACGTAAAACTGCAACGTATTTTCATGCTGTTTGACCTGAAGAAACTCTTCAATTCGTGCAGAATCAAGAAGGGCACTTAAACCATCTTCCAAATCTTTACCAATGCCAACTTCATTGTAATTATAAGTGGGCATCCTAGATATAACGCAGAGAATCCCACCACCAGAATTTAGAAGGGCACAAACACCTTCTAAGAAAACTTTCTTCTGCCTTTCCCGCACCGTTTTATCCAAACGTTTCCTTGTATCCTCTCCAAATGTCATTTCTTCAATCCAAAGCACTTGATCTGGATATTCTCGAGCGGTTTCCACTCTTATTACTGAAGCCATGCTGTGGGGCAAGATTACATTCAAAGTGATTAAAAGCTGGTACCAACAATACCCAAATACATTATCATCTACTTTATATTTTGCAGAGGATTCAGCTGCAGTGTGGGAATGTTTTATAGCTCATAAGCACTTCTCTTAGGGCGTACTCACACTAGGCATGGTTTGCTGGTTCCGTGCTGGGGCCCGGTTATCCCCCCTCCCCACTCCCCCTCTGGCCTGCACTCACAATGGCTTCATCAATCCGGCCCGAGCATGCTTACGTCATCACAACGGGACTTTATTTGGAAATAAAAGCGCGCTCGCACAACACTATGGAGTTCACGATTCTCTTTTTATTGTATTTTTGGAGTCGTTTTGGGAGTGCAGAAACACAGTGCAAGCACAGATTTATCGATAATTTAACACAACGATTGTCTGCTAATCGCTTTGCCGCTATGACTGTTTAAGGTGAGCATCGCATCACTGATGTCATGTTTGAGTTCCAGCGAAATGAACCAATCAGACGAGGCACCAAGCGGGCCCGGGCACGGATAGCGCTCACACCAGAAGCGAACCGTGCCCGAGTCCACATGAATCGTGCCCTGGCCCACCTCTTCAAGCGGGCCCGAGCACGGTTAACTGATCCGGGCCCGGGCACGGTTGGAGCGCTCACACTAGCCAAACGAACCGTGCTTCGGCAGGGAACCGTGCCCGGATCACAGATTCTAGTGTGAGTACGCCTTTAGTGCCGATTCTGCTACTTAGCTCACTAAGATGTTAGGACATTTGAGGAGTCATATAAACCATAGCTATTTAATGCAATACGTTATATACATATACAAAAAAAAGTGCCATATTTGTCAATTGTGATTTTTCACCACAATCGTAATTTGTCCTCCGCATTTACCCATCTGTGCAATGAGAACACACACACACACACACACACACACACACACACACACACACACACACACACACACTAGTGATTACTAGGGGGCTGTGGATCACACGTGCCCAGAGCGGTGGGCAGCCCTAGCCCGGCGCCCGGGGAGCAGTTGGGGTTAGGTGCCTTGCTCAAGGGCACCTCAGTCATGGCCTCAGGCCTGGGAATCATACTGTGCCCGTTTGCTCAGCTAGTTGCTCGCTGTGTCGCACGCTTGAGACAACATTTTCTGCCTCTCGTGCCTATGAGACATTTATCTAACGCGTTTGATATTTTCAGCCAATTGGAAGCTCGCTTGGCCTCGCATGACACTTCAGTGTCACGTGGTACTGAAGGTAGCGTTTAGTTTGTGGAAGAAAAACTTTGCATTGAATGTTCAGTTGTTTGAGCATGTATTACGTGAAGTCACTTATTTTCATGTAGTACAACAGAATGAATTGTTGTGGTTCACCATTTTAGGGACTGTCAACCAAAACACGCAGTTTCTCTATCCTTTTAAAACGTAACATTACATAAATGTTATGCATATTAAACATTGACTGTATATACGATGTCGGTGGGTCTCCGTTTTCCACTCTTTTACAGTCTATATAAAGTTTGAGATACTGAGTTAGTAAAAAAAGAGTATTTTCCTGAGTATTTTACTCGCTGTGTGTGGGGGGCTTAACACACCAGAAAACTGATGTTGAAAAACTATTTTATTTGTCAACATTTAATGCACAGATGTAACAAAAGACACACACCCTCAGCCCCACCCCCTGCCTATCATCCACTGGTTCCGCCCCTACTCCCACCCCTCATCTCTCCCCCGTACTCTATCCTGAGTATATCTTATTATACTCATATAATCTCTCCCTCAAGTCTGTGAGATGTTTCTGAGCCACGCGTGCTGGTCTTCCTGTTTTGCCCATCTGTCTCTAAACATGTCCTGCTTGAGCCTCATCATTGTTAGCGTGTTCTTTCATGTTTGACTGTGTGTGTTGGGTTTGCCTATTGGTTCTGCATGTCTGCTTTTCTGAATAAACAGTCCGCTTTGCTCAAGCATCTGCATCCATTCTTTCCTAGTATTACAACTGATTACTGTTGTTCTGAAATTATTATTGTTGTTCTATTCTAAGAGAAAAAACATGTTTTATGTACGAAATTGTTTGTGGTGCACTATTTTTTTCAACAAATATTTTCTACCAACATGGATGTGGATGCAGATCTGTGAAAAAGTAATATACACCCTCCCAAACCCCCATCCCCTCAAATCCCCCCCATCCCATCCAACATCCCCCAACCCCTCCAATCCCCCAAACACCCTCCAACACTCCCATGCTCTCCAACACCCTCTAACACCCCCCAACCCCCCCCAAACACCCTCCAACACCCTCATCTCCTCCAACACCTCTATCCCATCCAACACCTCAAATCCCCCAAACAACCTCCAACACGTCTATCCCCTCCAACACTCTCCCAAACCCACTATTACTTTTGCGGATCATTGATGCATAGTTGTTGTTCACTGATTTGTTAGGAATGGACTGGGACCCAGAAGGTAATATTTTTAAGAAAAACAAACCTAAGGAATAGGCACGGCATGTTTAAAAAATAGAGGGAATAGAACATTTCATGACTTATATATGCATTCATTGTTAAGTAAATTCCTTAATAGAGCAACGTATCCTGGGAGCTACAGCTCATATAAACCAAAGGACACAACTAACACGTTAATGATGTTAAGTCCGTCTGAGGTAAAAAAAAAAAAAAAAGTAACAAGATTTTCTCCCCTATGTTTTCCAACCTTGCCAGTTTTAAGGGTTAAGTCGGGAACAGTTTTTATTAAATAGTTGTGGTCGGCATACTTTTCCTAGGCAGCAATGGCGCATTTCCTACTAAACTCCTGCGCCAAGTTCGGTTAAATCACTGATCACACATGAATATGAACTAAATCAACAATATGCATTTAAAATTAAGGCGGCTGTTTTTCTTAAGAGATTTGCCCAAGCACCCGAACAGACTTAAGATTAAGAATGGACATAAGATTTTTAACACGCAACATTTTCACGGTTTAATACCTTTATCTACGTCGATGGAGTAACTGGATTTATTGTTTCAAAACAAACGCTAAACGCTACATTGGTAACTGGTAGGGCGAGCTTATCTAGCTCAGATAAGGTAAGCTAAAGTTGAAACTAAACTTAAACGAAACCCCATTTCGTCTAACGTTCAACTGGTCAGTGCTAACTTTATAATACTAAATGTATCAACTTCCACAAACTCAAAATATATTGTCACCGCAGAACCGCATATAAAAGCTTTCGACTGGACAACAGTTTCAGTGGAAGGTTTTAAGAGTAGGTCCAACAATCTTCAAAATAAACTCAAAACCCTCCTGATCAGAAGGTGAATGTATAACGACTCCGACATTTCAGCGGACCGTTTCACCTCACTTAACCCAACGGTCACCTCACTACAACCCCGTCGCTTCTGGACCTTATAGGGTGAAGACAAGAACTGCCCCGTGAATTCGGGGTGGTTTTAACGTAGGTTCAGCCTTAGATAAGTTACCTGTTTAAGGTGAAGCGACTGGTTCTGCGTCCTGACCTCTAGACTGAGGTGATACTGTAACAGTGTGTTCCTGTAACACCAGCCAAACGCAGGATGGGGGTGGGACTGATTCCTTGGTTTGGCACTGGCCTAAAACCTGCAGAAACGGAGGAACGTGGCAAATCGGGAAGCAACATCCCTAAGTTTCAGAACATGTCATCATGTCTCCCAGCAGTCTGCAACATTTTGTTACGATTTCACGCAAAAGGGAAACAAGCCATTTTAAACAAACTCTTGCAGAACTTTAAACAACATTATCGATCATCATAAAATCATTTTTTATTAAATAAGAAAACGGTGGGCTGTTGTATAGTCAGCAGGGCTGGGCGGTTTTTATGGCTGCGATATGTTTCACTGTTTTGTCATCTGTTTTTAAAGCAACCAAAACGGAAAGTCCCAAACGCGTTCTTTTTCCCGCGTTCTTTTTTCAAACCAGTGCTACGCTTAGATACGACCGATAAGAAAATTAATCGCCGACTAACGTTCCGCTCAACAACGTCGCCGTATCAGATCGACTCTTACTGTATGTAGCCAGTCAGCACTACACAAATATGTGATTTAACCAATGGGAATCCTTACCACGACAAACAGATTCCTGAATGAACTTTATTCAGATATATATAGTGGCGGATCTATAAAAATATTTATGGGGTGGCGAGAGGGTGGCAGGAATTTTTGAGAGGTGGTAACATATGGCAGACGTATATATTCTGAATTTAATCACAGTTTGATGAGAAATAGTATTTACACACTACAAAAGTATCTATGGACTGAGCTGTACTAAGGTGAGCATAAACACAATGTGGAAATAAAAGGGTCATGGAACCCAAACAAGGTTCTGGACATTGTTTTTATTGTTTACTCAGAACACACACTAACCCTCATCAGACTGTGTTGACACACTAACATTTTAGCCTGGGGGAGTATTGTTTAGGTTCATTTGTTTACTTTTGGAATTTAGCAATAGATACATTGTACACAAAATATTAAAACTGTCCCCATCTCAACACACTTCCACACAGGTTTACAGGTTTCCTCAGTTATTCATATTTAAGCAAAAAATGAAAATGTATATTTATTTGAAGAAGTCTAAGCAGTGTCTCTTAAATACACCTTATAGCAAAATGTCAGTTTTTGTCATTTGTTGTTCTTATTCATGTGTAACTTATATACTGTGCAGCAACAATTTCCATACCATGTGGACCAGCTCTCCTGGAGATTGTTGGTGATGTCTCTCCTTCCCTTTCACTGTCTGAGTGAACCTGAATGTTATCTTGTCTCTCGCTCTCCTCATCTTGGTGATGTTCTCCCTCCTCCATATCTTCACCGCTGTGGTGTTCTCCCACCTCCTCCTGTCCCTGGTGACCTTGGACTGGTGGTATATCGCTGTCATGTTTCTGTTGTCCTTCTCTCTCTCCTTCCAACTCCTTCTCTCTCTCCTTCCAACTCCTTTCTCTCTCCTTCCATATTGTCCTTCTCTTGCCTTTCTCTTTGGTGGGAAAAAAACTATATATGCTACCATTCCTTTTCCTTTCTGTAAGATTCAATGTCCTTGACAATGAGTAAATATTAGCTTAACCTGCTTTACACAGAACTAACGTCAGACTTAGCTAACATTGCATGTAGGTTTAGCGAAATAACGGTCATCAATCTAATTGTTTTTTTTTAGGTAAATGTCAAATTGCCAATATATATACAAAGTGCAAGTATATATATACAAGTACTCCATATTGTTTAAAATTTTATTTTCTGTATGTCTTTGTTTTAGTGCAGTTGGGGCTTTCTCTCAATTTTTATGGTTAGGAAAAGAAAATCAAGCAATAAAGCAGGTGTAAATAAAGAGCACCTGTTAAATTGGAAAAAAAAGACTGACTGCATAAATGATCCCTGAATCACACAAAATAAGGCATAGTAACCATTCTGCCGAAGGTTCAAAGGTTACAGAATGTAAATTTACTGAAATGACTAGGGAAAGCTGCAGGCTTTTATGTGCTCTGGTGTGTACTGCAGTGAAGTAATTATCAGCTAGGAGTGATATTCCTGCATCAAAAAATTCTCATTTCAGGCTTGACTCTCTCTGAAACTAATGTAGTGAGATTGGGCGGTGGGGTAGGGATAGACGGTGAATTAGTGCAGAGGAAGTCTTGTGTGGCACTGGAGACCGAAGGACTGAAGGGGGTTAAGATCATATGCAATGTGCAATATTTGGATTCCAGAACAAGACACTGGCTGCATGCGTTCAGGCTGTACCAGAGAAATTACTGACTTTGAAAAACAGGAATTATAATCATTATGACAGTGTTTCATGACCGTAATCTGTAACAGATTTAGGAGGGTGCTTCTTTTGGTGATTGCTGTTTGGAAGATCTTATACTATACATCACCATTGTCTTCTCCACATGTAAAACATCTTCCTTCTTAAAGCAGTTTCTGAGGATATAAAATTGCCCATGCGGTGGGTGATAAAATCTACACACTGCGTAGCTGCCCTGTGCAGTGAGGGTCATACGAGGGCGAATGAGGATCAACTTGCTCGCCCTCCTTGGCCAGCAGAGATAATATCCCAGAGGGGAAGTTCTGTAGGCATGGCAACTTCTTAGTTGCCATGAGTCCATCGTGGACCAATAGGAGTGTGTTTCTCCTTGTTGATGCTAAATGTCAGCAGCTGTTTCGATATGCAACTTCAGTGTTTTTGAGGTAGCAGATATGAGTTGTCTTTATAGGGTCTCCCTAGGACTACACTACATCCTCACACCACAGCCTCACACCACAACCTCACACCACATCCTCACACCACATCCTCACACCACAGCCTCACACCACCTCCTCACACTACATCCTCACACCACATCCTAACAACACAATGTATACCACACCCTCACACCATATCCATATACCACAGCCTCACACCACATCCACACCACAACCTCACACAACATCCACACACCACAACTGCATACAACAACCTCACATCCGCACACCACAGCCTCACACCACATCCTCACACCACAACCTCACACCACATCCTTACACCACATCCTTACACCACATCACACCACATCCTCACACCACAACCTCACACCACAGCCTCACACAACATCCTTACACCATAACATCACACCACAACATCACACCACAACATCACACCATATCCTCACACCACATCCTCACACCACAGCCTCACACAACATCCACACACCACAACTGCATACAACAAACTCACATCCGCACACCAAACCTCACACCACATCCTTACACCACAACATCACACCACAACATCACACCACATCCTCACACCACAACCATATACCACATCACACCACAACATCACACCACATCCTCACACCACATCCTCACACCACATCCTCACACCACAACCTTATACCACATCACACCACATCCTCACACCTCATCCTCACACCACAACCTCACACCACATCCTCACACCACAACCTCACACCACAACCTCACACCACAACCTTATACCACATCACACCACATCCTCACACCTCATCCTCACACCACAACCTCACACCACAACCTCACACCACATCCTCACACCTCATCCTCACACCACAACCTCACACCACATCCTCACACCTCATCCTCACACCACAACCTCACACCACATCCTCACACCACAACCTCACACCACAACCTCACACCACAACCTTATACCACATCACACCACATCCTCACACCTCATCCTCACACCACAACCTCACACCACATCCTCACACCACAACCTTATACCACATCACACCACATCCTCACACCTCATCCTCACACCACAACCTCACACCACAACCTCACACCACATCCTCACACCTCATCCTCACACCACAACCTCACACCACATCCTCACACCTCATCCTCACACCACAACCTCACACCACATCCTCACACCACAACCTCACACCACATCCTCACACCACATCCTCACACCACATCCTCACACCACATCCTCACACCACATCCTCACACCACAGCCTCAATCTATATCCTCATTCTACGTCCTCAGTCTTCTTCCTTGCTTCCTTTCAGACTCACTCAATAGACATTGCTGTCTGATGTCCAGTGCTTGAAAGGTATCTAGTGCAGTTTTAAACCCTGGGTTTGAAACCCTGAAAAAGAATGGGCACTAAACTCTAACCATGTTTGTTAACAGGTATGCAAATGTAGATATCATACTTCCTATGCAAATACATTTTGGTAGATATCAAACCTTACATGCAAATGTAACATTTCTGTAGCTCTGTGGATATACTTTTTTTTTTTTTTTTACATATAAATACATTTCTGTAGATATCATACTTTACAGGCAAATACATTTCTGTAGATATACATGTAAATACATTTCTGTAGAATAAGAACATGCATTGTTGATGCTGTATAAATAACACTAAAAACCACTGACAAAAATATGGCTTGTCTGAAAAACAATTTTTTTGAAAATCCCTTCCCTAGTGTACACAATAGATAAGTGGACATCCTGGTTAACGTTCAGTCAAACATCTCCATGAGCAGTAGAATGAAGATTTTGAGAGATTTGCACTACCTTTACTTCATTGATGGTGAGTGACAGTGAGGCTTAACCAGTACATAGCACTGGCCACTAGGGGGAAACAGTACTCCACAATTTAGGACTGTGGCATTCTTAGTTCGTTTGTTCTTTCTTTCTTTCTTTCTTTCTTTCTTTCTTTCTTTCTTTCTTTCTTTCTTTCTTTCTTTCAGTGACAACAATAGCAAGAACAAACTCCCTGGGTGGGATTAGATGAGAAGTCTTGGGAGGACCAAGACTCGAGAGGGACCTTGTCCTCCTTTTAATACATAATGTCCAAAAATGCCCTTTAAAACAAAGTCCAGCTACTTCAGTCTTAGCTATTCATATGAGCTAAACTGTGTGTGTGTATGTGTGTGTGGTCATATTCAGTGAGGTGACTCCTGTCCAGACCCTTCCAAGTACAGAAGCTGGATGCGGATCTCTGAATACATACCCTATTCACTCCCACTCCCACTCATAAACACACACACACACACACACACACACACACACACACACACACACACACACACACACACACACACACACACACACACACACACAAGCACATCTGTCATGTCATGTATTTTTCTGAACTTCCCCTTTAATTATGTTTGACCTGTGTTTATAGTTAACCATCATGAATTTTGATTTAAATAAAACTGAAAGAGAACAAAGGAGTAATTACGAGGTACAAGCATGAAGACATGAAGTGAGTAAAGAGAAGGAATAACAATGAAATAGGTCTCAGGGTAAACATCATCCATAATGACGTTGTTCTAAACAGCAGGGCCTCAAGTCTGTAAAGCATCCTGCAGTAACTGCGGTGATGGAGGGTCAGCACGTGTGTGTGTGAGAGGTTCTTCTGTGATGATGGAGGGTCAGCACATGTGTGTGTGTAAAAGGTTCTTCTGTGGTGATCAAGGGTCAGCACGTGTGTGTGAGAGAGGTTCTTCTGCGGTGATGGAGGGTCAGCACATGTTTGTGTGTGAGGTTCTTCTGCGGTGATGGAGGGTCAGCACATGTGTGTGTGTGTGTGAGGTTCTTCTGTGGTGATCAAGGGTCAGCACATGTGTGTGTGAGAGGTTGTTCTGTGGTGATCAAGGGTCAGCACGTGTGTGTGTGTGAGGTTCTTCTGCGGTGATGGAGGGTCAGCACATGTGTGTGTGTGAGAGGTTCTTCTGCGGTGATGGAGGGTCAGCACATGTGTGTGTGAGAGGTTCTTCTGTGGTGATGGAGGGTCAGCACGTGTGTGTGTGTGAGGTTCTTCTGTGGTGATCAAGGGTCAGCACATGTGTGTGTGAGAGGTTCTTCTGTGGTGATGGAGGGTCAGCACGTGTGTGTGAGAGGTTCTTCTGGTACCTCACTGATCTAAATCTCAGACCTGCGTTGTTCCGTGTTCATCAAGTGTTTCTTTCACTGAAACTT